>NC_057814.1:381416902-381439395 GCF_018294505.1 Triticum aestivum | reverse complement strand
AGTTTCAACCGTAGGAGGTCTGTTTCCTTCGTTCTGCGGTACGCCAGGCCTCGTTTCCATCGCGTGTTCCGTCCAAGCCCTCCCGATGAACATGACCACGCATTCCGTTCCGACCCAGCCGGTTGGCTCCCACGCGTTCCGTTGCCTCCCCATGAACACGACGCATTCCGTTGCCTCCCCATGAACACGACGCATTTCATTGCCTCCCCATGAACACGACGCATTCCGTTGCCTCCCCATGAACACGACGACGACACTGTTTCTCCGTTCCGACCCATCCATGTACACGAGCCCTGGCCGTACGTATGCGCGAGTAGGCGTTCGAGACCCCACCCGTATGTACACATACATGGCCGTATTTTCTTTCTTGCACCCTGGCCGTTGTACATACGTGTACATGCTACGTGCGCGCCTCTACTACGACACGTACGCGCCTCTACTACGACACGTGCGCCTCTACATCCACCAGTATATATGTACGTACACGTTCGCGACCAGAATGACAACGCTACGTACGCTTCGACCAGGTGGGTCCCGACTGTCAGGCACTTCCTTGCGTGCAAAGATGTAGCTGGTGGGTCCCAGCAGTCAGGGGGGCGAATCGTTTTGTTTTTTTTGCCCGGACGCACTTCCTTGCGTGCGAACGTGTAGCTGGTGGGTCCCAGCAGTCAGGGGGAAACTTTTTTTCGTGAAATACGGTGGCCCGTCCGGTGGGTCCCCGCTGTCAGGTGGAGGAGTAATTATTTTGCACGTAATAAGGAGGCACTTCCTTGCTGCGGCCGTGGACCCAGCTGTCAGCCTCTCCACGTACAGTCCATGTCTGACGGAAGCTGTTCCTTGACCACGTTGACCATGCTGCGCCGAGAGCACCAGGGCGGTGGACGACGGCGAGGCCTAGGAAGGGGACGACGCGGAGCCGGGGAAGACGCGGCAGTGGATGCCCACGCGTAGAGGAGTATGAGGGTTCACTGGTTCGCTGCGGTGTGAGGCTGTCGTCGCCGCAAAATAACAGGGGGTGTGGGTGAGTAGAGGGATGGCCTGGCCAGCGGTGGGAGTAGTAGGGGGCGGTGAGGCCTCCGCCGCCTCGCAGCCGGCCACGGGAGGCAGGAGCACGAGGCACGACCGGCGCTGGTTTGGGCGGCCGGAGCAAGAAGACCAGAGGTTGAAGAAGCACTACGGCCGTTGGATGGACATCGTATGGTCACTGGAGCTAGAATCGTGCATATTGACTAAGTTGACAAATCCCTTCGTCCCCGTCGACTTAGTAGGCCCACAAGTCAGTCTGCCACTATACTGGGTCCCAACTAACAGGGGGGTATTCATTTTTTTGTGCGTAATAGGAGGCACTTCCTTGCGTGCGAAGATATAGCTGGTGGGTCCGAGCTGTCAGCGGCGGTAACGTTTTTTCGCGAAATACAGAGGCCCTTTCGGTGGGTCCCTGATGTCAGGTGGAGGAATCATTATTTTGCGCGTAATAAGGAGGCATTTCCTTGCGTGCGGCCATGGACCCAGTTGTCGGCCTCTCCACGTACAGTCCACTTCAGATGCATGTCGGTCGTTGACCACGTTGACCAGGCTGCGCCGAGAGCACCAGGGCAGTGGACGAGGGCGAGGCCTAGGAAGGGAACGACTCGGAGGCAGGGAAGACTCGGCAGTTGTTTCCCACGCGGAAGGGAGTACGACTGTACGAGGGTTTACTGGTTCGTCTGCCGTCGCCGGAGAATAACAGCAGGTGTGGGTGAGTAGAGGGATGGCTAGGCCAGCGATGCTAGTACGGTGGGGCGGTGAGGCCTGCGCGGCAGCAGAGCCGGCCGCGGGGAGGAGGGAGCAGGCAGTCCCGTCGGCGCTTGTTTGAGCGGCTGGAGCAGGAAGAGCAGAGATTGAAGAAGCACGACGGCTGTTGGATGGACATCGTACGGTCACTGGAGCTAGAATCATTCATATTGACTAAGTTGACAAAGCCCTCCGTCCCCGTCAACTTAGTAGGCCCACAAGTCAGCCTCCCACCATGGTGGGTCCCAGCTAGCAGGGGGAGTATTCATTTTTCTGTGCGTAATAAGGAGGCACTTCCGGTGGGTCCGAGCTGACAGCGGGGGGAACGTTTTTTCGTGAAATACGGTGGTCCGTCCGGTGGGTCCCAGCAGTCAGGGGCAAACTTTTTTTTTGCGACGGTGGCCCATCCGGTGGGTCCCAGCAGTCAGGGGGGAAACATTTTTTCCATGAAATACTGGTGGCCCGTCCGGTGGGTCCCTGCTGTCAGGTGGAGGAATAATTATTTTGCGCGTAATAAGGAGGCACTTCCTTGCGGCTGCCGTGGACCCAGCTGTCAGCCTCTCCACGTACAGTACTCTTCCAATATAAGTCGGTCGTTGACCACATTGACCACGCCGCACCGAGAGCACCACGGCGGTGGACGACGGCGAGGCCTAGGAAGGGGACGACGCGGAGCCGGGGAAGACGCGGCAGTGGATGCCCACGCGGAGAGGAGTACGAGGGTTCACTGGTTCGGCTGCGGTGTGAGGCTACCGTCGCTACAGAATAACAGGGGGAGTGGGTGAGTGGAGGGATGGCCTGCCCAGCGGTGGGAGTAGTATGGGGACGGTGAGGCCTCCGCGGCAGCACAGCCGGCCACGGGAGGCAGGAGCATGCGGCACGACCGGCGCTACTTTGGGCGGCTGGGGCAAGAAGACCAGAGGTTGAAGAAGCACTACGGCCGTTGGATGGACATCGTTGACCACGCTGCGCCGAGAGCACCAGGGCGGTGGACGAGGGCGAGGCCTACGAAGGGAACGACACGGAGCCGGGGAAGACACGGCAGTGGCTGCCCACGCGGTGGAGAGTACGAGGGTTGACTGGTTCGGCTGCCGTCGCCGGAAAATAATAGGAGGTGTGGGTGAGTAGAGGGATAGACAGGCCAGGGATGCGAGTATGATGGGGCCGTGAGGCCTGCCCGGCAGCACTGCCGGCCACGGGAGGCGGGAGCAGGCAGTTCCGACGGCGCTGGTTTGGGCGGCTGGGGCAGGAAGATCAGAGACTGAAGAAGCATGATTGTCGTTAGATTGACATCTAACGGTCTGACGCTGGTAGAGTCGATTGTTGACTAAGTTTCTTTTTTGAGAAACCTTGTGTACGCATGAACTTAGTAGGCCCACAAGTCAGCCTCCAAATCTGTGGCAGACAACATAAAGCCCATTTGCAATTTTTTATAATTTGCAGCCCATTTGCTAATTCTTAAGTAATTTATTACAGCCCATTTTCTGCCCAGGACCACGGTCAAAAAGTTCAACCTTATTTTGCATATTTCGGTGGAGTCCGAACTGTTGTAATCCCGAAATGATAAACATTTTTTTAAGAACTTATTGATTTGCCAAAAAAACATTTTGTTTTTGTAAGCAAATAAGACGTGGGACAACTGAGTTGGTTTAAGGGAAAACCAGTGGTAAAAAAAATCAGCGCTGGATGGGGAAAAACAACAAAAATAAGGATGTAAATATGAAAAGGGAATTTTATGTGTTTTCAATATAATGATACGTGTATATGAATTACTAAAACTATAGGTAGAGATTAGAAAACAGATGTAGGACATGCGTTTCAAGAGGAAAATAGAACTGGGCTGTGTGTTTGATTCAGTAAAAAAACTGCCTGCGGATGTTGTAAGACAAAATATAACTAACGTTGGCGGGCCAGAGGCCAGTAGATACCTGCTGGATCTTTGTGCCCCGTTGTCGTCATGGGCTGGGCCTGTTAAAAAAAACCAACCCTGGGCAGTCTACAGCCCGGTTGAAACTTGCTCGACCTGAAAAAACAATATACGTGCTCAATAAACGAGAGAATTCTGCAAGTACAGACTGATAGCCGGGATGCAGCACAGATATTTTTTTATCATGATAATAAGTGCGTGCACTTGTTTCGAAAAAATTGGAGAACTGGGAATTCGAACGACGGGTGCTTATGCTACCCATCAAATAAAAATCAGGTGCCTGAAAATTCGTTTCGAAACAAATGATTCAGCTTTATATCCACGTCGACCCTCGGCATGATGGTTGGAAGCAAATGCAAGTTCATACCAAAAGATCGTTAACAACAATACCAACTTGCGGACGACCAGGTAGTACAACTACCAATACCAAACTAACTTATAATCTTTTTACTCCTGGCCCTAGTGTTCGTCTGGTAGAAAATCTTGCAGAGGACCAGCTCCCCCTCCTTCTCTTGCTCCAGGTCCCCGAGGTGGTATTGGTGCATCACCCAGTTGGTCCTCTGCTGGTCGAAGTTCTTGTTGGTGTGCAGCACCAGAACCTTTTTTGCTGCCCGTCTGCCGACCGTTGACCATCACCGGCAAGGTATTGCCAGTCTTGTGCCACATCGCGTGCATGCCGCACTCCGACTGTATCTTGGGACGCATCCACGTGCCCCTTTTGAACGCCCTGGAATTGCGCTGGAAGAAATGCTTCCTTAGGCCACTCAGTGTGATACCTGCAGTATTGTGGAATACAGGTTTTAGTGTACCTAGTTGGCATTTTCATAACATCTTTGGCATGTTGCAGTCACTTGTTTCACTTTTTATTAAATGTCAAATTGTAATTGCTTTACCAGGTCTGCGTCTAAAGATAAAAATAGAGCTATAAACAAAGGAATATGTTTGTGCAAGTAGACGGCCGATCGGTGTCTTGCCTGGAAGTTTCTCAGGTTGGGTGTAGCATATGTCGTGCTCGCTGTCGATGGTTGGTATGAACAAATCGATGAGAGACTGAAATCTCGCGCTGTCAGCACTCACTTTGGCCTCAAGGTGCTCGATCAGCTCCTGATCCGTGGGATCGAACTTGATGCCAGCCGGCAGCACCGGCCAATCCTTCTTCGACTTGCATCGGTAATTCCAGTTATATGGTACTCAATGTATGATCAATCGACTGTTTTAAGTGAATGATGAAAGATTTCGACAGATAAGTGGTACCCCAAATCTGAAGTCCAGAATACCCGAACACGCCGCCGGGATTCTTGTGTCACCTCACCGCAGTGTGTTGTCACGTCAATTCAATGTGTGGACATGATGAATAATTTGACCGACGTATACTAGTACTGCTACTGTACTACTTACTAGTCGTATTTAGTGTCACAATTTATACATAGGTTTAACTAACAAGTACGCACTTGAAGCCTAACTGATATATATATATATATATATATATATATATATGGCTTCTGCACAGCATCTCCATCATCATTATCAGTACATCCTACGCAGGTGAGCTAGGATGCACTTGATCCCAGGAAGGTATCTATCCTTCAAACCAGAGGAGTGCTTCAAACTAACAACATTACATAATATCCAACAAAAGAGGGTCGTGCTACAGCAGCAGAATACATGGCCCAGTCTAGATATCAGCACGAATCAAGTTGTGCATATTTGCTGTTAGCATGAACCACATCGCCGCATGTCGGGTTTGCAAAAGCCATCCATCGCATGGAAGCTTGATGCCTTTCACACACTGAAGATTATCTGGCAACAAGCTGTGTTGACGAATCTCTGGATATGGTGATTCATGAAACCCATGGTATGATGTGTAAACACAGCCCCCCTCGCGAATGGAAGTTGCATAGCACAGTAATCATCGCCGGTGATATGATCGGTGATTGGTTGGCTGATCGGATAATTGAGCCCGAGGAACAAGGAGTGGGTGCCGAGGCTGTAAACCAGCCTCTAGTTGAATACGCCTGGCCCAAGGGAGCTAGGATCTTTCTCGAACACGAAGCAGTCATAGCCATCAATGTCACGAACGCCCCACGCATTGTACTGCATGTGGTTTGATGTAATGGTTTGGTCAATTTGGTACGTGCGAATGAGCATCAAATGACCGCCGTCAGCTGAACGAGCGATAAACCGCCACCCATCGGCTGGTATGATTCCAGGTCCTGGAATCATGAAGGCCAGCGCATTTGCGTCTGCTACAACAATTCAAATTGGAGACCAAAAGGACAAAAATAAACAATCATGTTCAGAGTATGTGTGGAATTAAGATTATTATAATAGTGACACATATCATAGACCGAGAATTGCAATGTCGTGGTCATAATCATACCCCAAGTTAAAAAAATAAGCCAATGGCTTTCATATTCTAGCAATATGTCATGGTTCAAACATCATGTAACAATGAGAGGAAAACAGCTATGACAGCGCCTACTCATATTCTACCATAGCACTTACTACTACTGTTCTCATATCAACTCTAACCAATAACATGCGTTGTTATAAAAATCTTGTAAACGAGAGTAACATATAGCAATCATGATGTTATGCTCATAATATGTATTCTAACAATCATTAGATGCCAATTGTTCTCATATCAACTCTAACAATAACATGTGTGGTCATAAAAATCTAGGAAATGAGAGGAACATATAGCAATGATGTGGTTATAGACATGCTATGCATTCTAAATTTGTAACAAATGAACAGGCAGTCGTATTCATAAGGTAAAGATGAGATGAGATAGAACAATTACACGACGATAGATTCCACCAGTATAGGCAGCCAATCTGTGCGTCGACCGCGTAAACGGTGCCATCATGCACTATAGCATCAGACAGAAATGTTGCCTCAACAGGATTGATGATGAGCCATAACCATGTATGGCAACCGGATTCCAGATAGACTAATCCCATGTTGAACAAGGCAATGAGCTTGTAATCCATGTAGTCTTCTGATGGTGTGGGCACTTCGCAGATTACAACTTTCTGCAAACAGAGGTCGAGCCAAAAGCTTGACGCGTCTCGTGCGTAGTAGGCAGGAGTGTCCGGCGGGCCGCGAGGCTCGATGGCGGCGGTATCCAATGATGGAAGGGTGATCTCTCGCTGGGTGTAGATATCCACGAGACGCCACGGACTACCGGTGTGGTGGATGAGGACGATCCAGTTGGTCTTCATGCCCGCCCAGTAGTGGCCGCGCATGAAGGACAGGTGGACGGGTAGTGGTAGCATGTCGAGGGGCACCACGGCAACCTCCGTAGGATCGTCAAGTCGGTGTCTGGGCCACCTGCGAGGATCGGGCATCAGCAAGCAGGGTGTCTTGAAAAGAGCCGGCCGATTGCAGAAGAGTAGACGGTACAAAGACACCGAGCATGCGGCCAGACGGACGGTGCTGAGTAGGTCCATACGACTACAGATCTGCTCCAAGAGAACATCGGGGAGGGAATTCCAATCGCGGCTCTACGTGTCAGTCGGTTCTGCCATTGGGGTTTTCGGTGCATGCGAGCCAGCGGGGAAGTGGATTCGGGCGGGCGAGCGAAGAAGCTTCTCCTCGTGTGGCCGAGCAGTGAGCGGGGGGATATGGTACGCGCGAGCTACCAAGGAAGATGGCGCGGGGGGGCGAGCAGTGAGCGGGGGTAAATGGTGTGCGGCCGACGATGGGGAAGAGGAGGAAGAAGAAGAGAGGAGGAAGAAGAGTGGAAGATGGGGAAGAAAGTGCATTCAATCTCAATTTTACTAGTACTACTACCAGGATATACCGTCCTTCGGAGTGTAAATAGTTACACCGATGACATGTGGGTCTACCACAATAGGGCCCATATGTCAGTTAATGGAGGACAGAGGTGCGTAGGCGTATTTGCGGAAGCGTGCTCTACTGGCAAACATGATGGCAGTACTGGGTAAGGCTGATTTAGTAACACCAACACGCTGGTTCAGCTTATTAATTACGTGTCCCATCTGCTACAGCGTGTATTGTCACTTCACTATGAAGACTAGTTGAATAGTTCTCTCTGACCGAGATGGGGAATAATGGATCGCGAGGACTTCCTTTCTACAGTATCCCTATGCCTCTACGCCCACTTCACTCATTTTGCTCCGTACCTAGTCACTTGTTGAAATCTGTAGAAAGACAAATACTCCGTATTTGGGAACAGAGGGAGACTTTTACTCCGTACTATTTGGGAACAGAGGGAGTATCACCATATGGAGGGAATAGAGGAAGCTTGAAATATGAACATGTCAATGGGAGGGAGTAAGCCCCATGCATGCATGCATGCATGCATGCATGCAACATGCATCACTCACACGTACACATGGACGCACGCAACACTCACGCACCCATGCGGCACACAGCACACGACGCAACACACACGCTCACGCTCAAGTGCTCAACCTACTCCCTACGTCCGTGAAAGACTGTACATTTAGAGATTTACACATTGACCAGGGCATAATTAACGCCCAAAAGTAGCAGACTTATGTGTGCATGCGACCATTGAGATAAGAAGATTAAATGAAGGTCGTTGCATGCTGTAATTAAGGATAGACATGTAGCCTATACCTACAGCACAAGTTGGTGCATTAGTCAATCAATATCGATTTAGATTAAAGGCTAAATGCATTGGAAGTGTAGATGTACATCATGTACTACACTCTTTGTTTTATAGCCGATGTACACTCTTTGTTGGAGATCGAGGGAGGACACGTGCATGCACTCACATACACAGCCAGGGCAGTTCGCGCGCAAGGGTTGGACTCGTGTCGCGCCTGCGTAAAGTTTTGTTTAACTGATTTCTTTGCTCTGCCAACTGACAGGTGGGACCCAGAAACCAGGTGACAATTTAACCAGTCAACAAAGTGCCACGTCGACTATGTGGCCGGTCAGTAGAGTGCAATACGGTGCTCTACGATGAGCTAGTGATCGTATAATCGCCGCAAAACTATATATAGTGACCGTAAAGAGCGTATTGTTACATACGTTGACCGCCAGTGTATTTTTCTTGTTTCAAATTAAGCCATATTAATCGGAAAGGACGCAGTATGGACTACTACTACTAGTACTAGTACTGCTTTGATGTGTCCCGTCAACTCGCCAAACGAGGAGAAGCTTGCTTACTACGCCTCTCCCTCGCCCACGCGCGCGGTGGTTCGCAGGACGAGGAGAGGGTTTTGACTACAGCGCCCTCTCCCTCTCCCTCTCCCTCGCCCTCGCCCTCACCCTCGCGGTGGACGTGCAGCAGTTCAATCGGTGTCAGATTGCCAGAAGCATATTGTATTGTAGTATCATCATTGTTGGACCTTCCGAAGTGGCGAAGAGCCAAGTGCAAGGTTCACACGAGTACGAACTGTTGAACCTCCCGAAGAGGCAAAGAGCCAAGCGCAAGGTTTTATAGGAGTTGTCGTCCTAGTAGGAGTGTACTACAACTATAGCGAATGATGCTACTATACGATGCCGCCACGTCACGTATATCCAAAGCTGTGCCACCTTTTTTCTCAAAGAGCGTGTTGGAGCCCGTGCAACAACCACACAAGTTGCACGTACACATAACACATTTACTAGTAATAAATTCTAAAGGAAAAATGCCAGTATGCCACACAAGTTCATCTCCAATTCATGTGATAAATTTGTGCACGACTAGTCTACATATATTCACAGCGCTACCGTTCACAATTACCGTACTCCACTTACACGTTATAGATGGGCTACATGTCCTCCTCCAGGTTCCAGTCCCAGGTGTTCTTCATGGATGGCACGATCCATAGCGGTGGGCAATGGGAATCATTGTCGCAGCTTTCTAGTCCGGTTCCACATGATGGAGACTCATCCAAGCTGAAGCGACATAAATCAGGGATAGCGTGTCCCAGCATGTCGTTCATCCGGCAGTGCGCACTGAAGACACAACCATGCTTCATGAACGGCAGGCCTTCCGTGTCGTGCACGGAAGGTGGCATCCGCTTCACAATGGGGTAGCTGTCCCCGATGAAGAGCGAGTACTCTCCAAGAGTGTTCCTCGGCACCCACGTGGCATCACGGGGGTCGAACTCGGCGCCGTTCATCTGGTACACACGGCATCCCAGATCTGGACACATGGTGACGTACATAGTCAAGGTCCATGCATAATAATGTTGTGCTCAAATATGGCGGTCAGTAATACTGTGCAGCAAATAGTACTACTCCGGTATAGAGGAAGTAAAATAACCGGCTTATTATATATAGCCACTCTTGGCTACATGGATGAGATAGTAAGACATGGAAAAACAAAAATGGTGGCAGCTAGTGGGTTCAAGTCTTCAAGGGCCTAGCTAGCTATACGCGTCCTCCAAGGTAAAAAGTACTCCTACTAGTACTACAAAGTATACTACTAGTACAACAATGAAAGAGAAGGCGAGAGGGTTAAAAAATGGAATACCTGGGTAGATGGTGACGGTCCGATCGTGGTAGATTGTGTGACCATGTTGCACATCAGTGGTACCATGGGTAACGACTGCTAAGATAGTTGATCCCAATATGCCAAAGTCAGCTACAAGGTTCCAGGTTAGACCGAATCGCGGATGCAAATGCACATCCAGGATCGGCGATCTTATTTTGATCGGGGGATGACTGGTCCCTGCAAAATAATGGAGTACCGTTAAGGATGCAAATGATGGTTTGTGCATTCCGTTTGTAATCTCCCGTACCATAGGATGGCAACCAGATGAAACAAGTCCCCTGGCTTGTCACCGCGAAGATGCGGCCTAGATGGCGCACGGCGTCTTCGAACGTGTAGGGGTACAAATCTGCCGCCGCCAACATGCGCCAGCCTCTGCCGTTACTGCCTCTTGCATTGATGGCAATCCTTATGTCGAACACCGCGATGAGATAGTAATCGTCGTAGCCGCGTCGCATTGTCGGCGGGTCCGCAATTGCTATCTTCTTCAATCTCATGTAGGCATCATCATACGTATTCAAGCCCAGCCAGTCCGGAAGGCCGATCCCAATGGTGGAGAAGGGGTCTACCGGAACGGCCGCACTGTTGTGGATGTTGTGCAAAATGATGGTGGTATCCGGCCGGAGGTATGCAAGCCAATCTTCGTTGGCACTGACCCAGACCTATATATAAGACGGTGGGCAGTGGAGAAATTACGGGATGGAAATGGAATAACTAAGTACTACATGATCAAACTCCATTACTGACCTGCTCATCGGACAAAATCCGACTACCTCTCAATGTCGGCAACTCTAGCGGAGTCAACGTGCAACCATGGCCAGGGAGCGGTGGACTGTTCGAAGGATTGTCCCATAGAAGAACCTTCTCCTCAAGGATGCATGGAAGACCAACAAGCATGGCCTTTTCCCAAGCCTGTTTAAGCAGCGTCTTGAAAAAGTTGGTGCAGGAAGCACCGAGTCTTGCGGCGGTGAGGACGTCGGAGCGGCATGCGATTTCTCCCAGAGGATCATCGTCCAAGGTCTCCCAGCCCCGACGAGGAGGAGAACCGCCTGGCGAATCCATGGGAGCAGCGACGAACTGCCTTCTCTTCGGGGGGAGGGGAACTGGCGAGGAGGAGATAAGAGCGTAGTAACCGCAGGGCCTCGTCCCTTCCAACTGTAGATCGTTCCTCGGCGAAGGGGTGAGGCTATTATTTACTACTAGTACTAGCATTATGGAACATTATGGGATTGCATTATACTGTAAATAATAGCACTAGTAAGAAATTTTTGGCACTAGATAGTAGTTTTTGGCATGGATTAAGAAATTTTGGGTATGTTTTTGCCATTTTTTGTACACGCCAACTAGTGTCAAAAAACGTCTTACATTATGTGACGGAGGAGTACGTACTCGTACTGTAGCAGTACTAGTACTACTTTTCTCAACTAGTAGTGCGATGTTCTGTACTTCTAGTCTAGTCTAGTATAGTGCACCAGTTTTGAACTCTTGAATCTCAGGGCCAAGGAGCTACAGTTGGAAGTGGAGGGTACTACTGTTCTCTAGAACCATCGTTGTACTATCAATGCAGGAGAAGTACACCTGCGTAGTGGCCTAGTGGGTACTCTCGGTGCTCTATTCAGCCGCTCCTCTCACGTAGCTGGCCTACTCAGCTGCTCCTCTCACGCACACACTAGCAGCCTGTTTATCAGCGACGGTTACTGCGGGGGCAGAACATTTGAGTTATTTGATACAGCGAGACTAGGCTTTTCGCTTCCATTTGTGGAGGTGTAATGGATCTCGTCGAACTTTGTTAGTAGTTCCTTCTTTATGAATGAGATGAAGCAAAGCTTTTGCCTCCGTTTAAAAAAACACGTCAAGAGGAATTTCTTTTATAGTAGAGCCGATAATGGAGTGAAGTCCATGCGTGCAACGCCACAAGCTACAGAGTAGTAGTAGAGCACTTTACATACAGAACCATATTGCACAGTTCCCAATGCCCCGCCAGGCTTTTCCGGTTCCTCGGGCTTAATTGGGAGGCGCTAGTTTAAATATGCTACTAGCTAGAAGCTGCAAGCGAGGTGCAGCTAGGGCGAGCACGCGAGCCACGGGATGCTGGGAAGGAAAACACGTTCACGTGGCTAGGCTGTCCAGTGCACCCAGATTGTGGGGCCGCACGTCCGTTTGACTTCAAAAATCAAACTACCCGTGTAAAATATTGGCTCGCAGCAAAGTGTAGTAGTACTATTTAAAAAAAAAGGCCGCCGTGCGTTCGGCCGGGATCGAACCCACAAAACGAGGTATACACTCCCGCGACCACTAGTAGTACTCGTTGGAGTACAACGCAACCTAGAATCGCCTTTTGTCGCTAGTAGTACGTACATTGTTCCTTACAAGAAACCCCTAAGAGCATGGTTAATAGTATAGCCAGCTGCTGGCTATAAGCCAGTGCCATGTCATCTATAGCCCATCTTATAGCCAACATGTACAATAATAGATCAAAAGAGTGTACTACTTTTTTATTATGTGGCCCACTTCTCATTCTCACAAAGTGCCTAGGAGCACGTGCTAGAGCTGGCTCTTCACGAAGAGCCCGCTTACCTTCTCTCTCCTCTTCTCTTTCCTCCAACTAAGCAGAAATATACTAGTTTATTTCTTATAGCCCGCTGACTCAGCTCTATTGTACTTGCTCTAATAATGCAAGAAACCACTAAAATGCCAAGAAACTACTACCACTAGCATACGTGGCAGACTTAAGATAAGACTACCTTATCAACCATTGTACATGCTCTTACCAACAAAAATCCTCGAGTGACCTCCTACCTCCGGCCCGTCCACCTAGTCATCCTCGGCCATGGGACGCAGCTACCGCCGCCGGCAGAAGGCGAGGTCAAAACCGCCGGCGGTGCAGAGCCCATGTTGCGGCAGCCCGGATGCCAGCTCCGTCCAGCTGCTTGTCTGCAAGGTTTGCTAGATAGATTGGCACGGCAGCGCGGCGGCTTGCTCGCGCGCGCCGCGCTAAGGCCAGCCATCTGGCTCGAGCGAAGGCCAGCGCGGCGGCTTGCTCACTCGTGAGTCACGCTCGGGCCAGCCTGCCAACCCATGCGGAGGCCAGCGCGGCGTCCGGCCCGTCCGGCGGAGCGGCGGCCAACTCGCTCATCACCGGCGCCACCGACGAACACGCATCAGTACTGTTTGAAGTAATGTTCAGGAAAAATATTGATTTGGGGGTGAATAACAGGATAGAAGGTCAGATGTGGGTCCCTTGTGTCAACGGTCAAACAAAATGTGTTGGTTTAAGCTGCCTCCTCAGCACGGACGTGTGGGCCAACCCTGTCATAAATGGGTTTAAACGATCCTAATCGGTAGGAGTACTAGGTAGTTTTTGGCGTGGATTAAGAAATTTTGGGTATGTTTTTGCTATTTTTTGTACAATAGATTCTTCCTAGGGCTGGTTGAAAGTGGTAGTTTTTTGTTAAATACTCTACATATTGTAAGTAGGAGTGAAAGTTAAGCTTTGGAAGCCAATAAGCAAGGCTAGTTACATAGTGCATATGTGTACATGATTGAAAGTAAATATCAACCATGAGTGACTAATATCTTGACGGAAAACTCAAAACTATGGAATACTAGGAAAAAATGCATGGTTGGAAATACTAGCAATGTTCATGTCCGTTGCAACGAATCATAATTAGAATAATACTTATTCACAAACTTGGTACAAAACACTCTAATTTTGATATACATATGTCACTAGAGATATATTATGTTTCAATTAGAATATATTCCTTGGGCTGTTTTGGTGAGGTCAGGGAGGGATGTGGTTGGTTTTAAGATACTAATTATGGGTTTTTCTGCAAATTGGTAGACAAGTGGGATGTTGGTGAGAAAAGGCAACAACTTACCTCACAATCGTTAGATGTAGATCTAATGGTCAGAAACGATGGATGGCAGACACACCAGCATCACCAACTTAGTCTTGTGTAGGAGTACTAGCAAGATCCGTGCATTGCACGGAACATCAAGATGCATTTTTTTATAAAACACTTGTTGTGATTGACCCTTGCGGGAGTAACCCCATGTGTAAAAACTAATGATATCTCGAGAAATATGAGATAAGGTGAAGAGGAGTGGGGTGTGGTGGTGGTTGGTGGTCGGACTGAGTGGAGGCATGGGGATTGACGACGCCGGCAGCGGCCACCAGGCCAGTTTGTTCCAGAGGCTTCCTTTCTTAATTGCTCAACAATGAGGTTTGTTGGAGATAAGGATGAACGAGGGAAGGCCTTGTCTGCAAATGTGGAGAGGGGTGCGGCTATCTTTTAGTTTAATTTCCATCCGTCAGATATAGATCGGACGGTCTATATTGCAAGATGGCACACGTACCATCATCACCAACTCGGTTTTTTATAAGAGAAGAAATATAAGTATGGAGATACAAACGTATTATCGATACTTGCTTCCATAAACTAGCATCTACATTCTATTCAACGCCTCGGCATGTGGGGCCTTAGCACAATGACTTCTCGACTGTGTAAAACAAAGATTTTCCCGTCGCCGACAAGGAGGGGGTGACGGCGGCGCGCTTTTTGGCTTGCTCTAGTCCTAGTAGTCATACTAGGTGGTCTAAGCACGTGTAGATTTATTCTTTTTCACGTCTCGTGTTCGCCGTACTGCCACGACTGTTGATGAATAGACGGTAAGTTATTCATGGGGAAACCCTTGTTGAGTGTGTTTGCGAGAGAGAGAGAGAGAGAGAGTGCGTGTGTGATATGTTAGAGATTGAGGCAATAATAACAGATTCTTTGTGTCTATGTGTGTGGAGGATAGAGAGAGACATGTACATGGGGCTTTGTGTTGTGTAACATGGAGACACATATACATAATTAGAGAGTGAGTGTGTGAGATACACATGCGGACATGACGAGAGATGAGGACCCAGATAAATGGGTGTTTGTGCGTGTCTGTGTGTGTTTGTGCACGCGTTTGTGTGTGAGAGGGAGAGAGTGTATGTGGAGTAGAGAGACCACTGATGATGTAAACCTAGTATAAGGGAAGGGGGAATGGTGTGACATGTGTAGTAGCAAGATAGCACGGGTGCGGGCGGGGGGAGCAGACTATTTGGAAGAGACATCGAGTGTGTGTGTGGGAGAGGGGTGTGAGAGCGAGAGAAAGAGAGAGCTAGCGACGGAGAGAGAGAGGAAGAGAGGGGGCGAGAGGGGTCATTTGTGTCCATAAATGGCGTATAGATAGGGAGACAATGTTGATGTTGTCCGAAATTGGCCTATGAATGGAGACGCAAGGGAAGCGAGTCATCGTGTGTGTGATAGGGACTTCATGAGAGATCTAGAATAGATGGTGTAGAGAACAATGTGCGAAATCGAGAACGATTATACATTAGGGAGCTATGCAAAGAGTCACGACATATATGTATACAGGGAAGGAGCTGGGGCGGGTCCGCATGTGGGAGAGATAGAAATAGGAGAGTGGTGCACAAGGAGACAAAGTGTGCTTGTTTGCAGTGGGGGTGGTGTGTGAGGTGAGTGCGCGAGAACCACATAACTAGGGAGATAGACGTTTGGGGGTGACGTTTTGTGTGTATGGGAAATATACACTCTACATAGTGTGTGTGCTTGGGTAAGAGAGATAGCGGGAGACCTAGAGAGTGAGGGAAGAGATGTGTGCATGCCCGAGACTCCGAGAGACAAAGTGATAGAGACCTATGTTGGGGTCCGGACTTTACAAGAGAGAGGGGTGTTAATGTGCTCGTGTGTTGGTGTTTGGGGGAGAGAACGACTTCTCTATGTGTGTGTGTGTGTGTGGTGGGGGGTGACTTCAGATAAAGAGTGAGGTGTCTATATTTGAGGGACTTTAGCGTAATTGAGATATTGTGCACTCATGGTTGATCAATTTGTTTCACAGTTTGTACTATGAGATAACGCTACTTTTGAACATGCGTGATATACCTTGATGTACCAGAATTACAAACCCAAGATTGGAATTTTGGAATTCGACTCCATCGTTAGCTTTTGTAATTCATTTAAACGGAGGTACATTTTTTAAGCCGGGATTTCGTGATTTCAAATTCATATATCAAACCTAGAGATATACACATACGGGCATGTTCAAACTTTATAATCATCCACTTTATTCATACACATACACATTTTTGCTTTTGTCATCATATTTAGGATAAACACATTTGGAATTTCATTTGAATTGGACCGTATGATGGTATTTGCTTGTAGTAGCTCAATGATCCATATTTGAATTGAATGGATAATCTAAGTTTCGAGTTGGAGACATTGATTTTCAAAACTTGCACATTTTTTTTGCGTGCAAAACAAACAAATTGTCGGCCATGATATCATAGTCGGCCGTACGAGAGCAGAATACTTATAATTTTAGGCGCCAAAAGCTTTCAAACTTCCCGCTCACATTGAAATATCACGCGCACGAAAGTTTAGCCCTGCGATATTCCTGTTTTACCCCTGCCACATGAACGGAAAAGGGCTGCTTTGGTAACTCCATTGTTTTCCCCTCTTTGCCCCAACATTCTTCCCCAGAGCCCCTCCCCTTCCCCTCCCCGACCCCCCCAACCACGGCAAGCCGCCGAATCTAGTCCTCTGCCGCAGCGGTGGATCTCACACCCCGTCGGATCTACCTTCCGCACCTTGGAACCCCCAACTGCCAACTCACCACTTCACCGGAGCCGCTTCAGCGACTGGCTTGTCCACCGCTCCAGATCTCCTTGACCGCCATCATGGTCCACCGCACCGGATCTGCTTAACCGGCGCCCTCGTCCACCACAGCGTAGGCCCTTCACTGACTCCCTCGTCCGCCCCTTCGCTAGCCCTTCATACAAGCCCTCGTCCGCCGCAACAGATCCGCCTCACCGAAAGCACTGTACAACGCGCCCGCCGAAGCCTTCGTCCACTGCACCAGACCCGCTCTACGGATGCCATATTCAACTCCACCGGCCCTGCTTTACCGACGCCACAGCCTCATCAGGTTATTTCGATTTGTACTCCTTCGGTTTTTCTCTTTATCGTGCAACTGTTCACTTACCACAGATGAGCTTTCTTGTATGTCGATAGGCGCCGCAACCGTAGCACCGGAGCCGCTTCAGCAACGGCGACAGCCGGCCCAAACTCAACCGCAACACGAGCACCATCGACGATCCTTAGCTATCAAGTATGACAACGATACCCATACGCTGCCGAGAATCAGGTACTATTATCCAACGGTCGGCGCCTACGTTCACTTTCCTAGCATAAGCACCGCACCTTTGAATTTCTTCAGGGCATCATTCAGTTTTTCATGAGACGTGTTATTCTGCTTGCACCTGTAGGGCCATACTTCTGGCAGTGAACATGTTACATGTGCTAAATTACATACCAGTGCACATATAGTTAATATGCTTTAGTTTTGTTCTGATGCCACCTGTTGGTTCCATCAGACTGCTTAATGTTCTCTATGCTTAATTACACATCAGCAAACTAGCATGTGGTTCCGCTACTTTTTGTTCGTTTTACCCTACATTTTCTGATGCTAGCTATTACATCACTGCTCCGAGCCTCTGTTCATTACTTGTTTGTGTGTTCTTGATCTTCCCAAGTTGCATGACTAATTTGATGCTTCTATTAATTATGGAGCTGCCAACCCCATGAAGCAAAATATTTGTTCTTTTGGGGCTGGCACCTCGAACAAGCATAAAAATAGAGGGAAGCAGATATATTGTCGTGTATGCACACACCCTTCTTTCATTAGTTTAGATGAACCATTGATGATCAATTCAGACCAGTGCATGCGATTAAAATTAATTTTACCTAAATAGATGGTGCAGAATAAACTACAACAACTAGATTTGCAACCACGGGATGCTGACGATATCTTCAAAGAACATTGCAACAGCAGCTAGGCTTCACAGCAACATATGATAAGCCAGTGTGTTTTAGTACATGTGAAATGTAATGCGAGTGGGCTGCTTTCTTGGCTTGTGCCCTCAACGTGTAATCCTACCGAATTACAAATAGTTCAGTTGTCTGCTTTGCTGTATTGCTTGATTCGAATGCTTATTTGTTGTTACGCTATACCTGAGTTGGCCAATATGTCAGCAATGCCTGCTGTACTATCGTAAAGAAATGCATGCCTATTTCATTTAAGTCCTTAACTTTTCCTCTAAACTTCATCACAAGACTGTCTTCGTAGTTTATATGAGGCCACACTGTTAAGTGCTTTCTCAGATTATTTCAACTGCTTAGATGCCTTGGCAACTTAAATATAGCGGTTGTACACTCCCTTTCAACTAGGGATGTCAACTGGGTCCCGTTTAATCCTGATTAAAGTCCACTAGTGGTATGATAGTTCAAAAGAGTTTTTGTTTTTTGAGGAAAATGAACTAGGGAGGTAGCAAAAACTAACTAGATGGGACTGGCGGATGTCGTTTATTTGCCACTTACATCCCTAGTTTCATCTTACCATTTTAATTTCTTTTCGGCTGATGCTGCTTCGAACCATTTAAATATAGTTTGCCATGCTCGGCAATAATTCGTCCATCGTTTACCATGTAAGCTTACTGCCTGGATCATACGATAACTATCTCTTGCTGATGTCCAGCGGAAACCTTTCAGGATGCCGTTCACACTAGGACACAATGTACAACCCCAGAATCTATTTGTGGAAGCAGTGCGCCATCCATGTTACCAGATGGTAGCAGTTCAGAGGCAACACCGCCGGAGAGCAGTCTGAGCACAGATATTATAGTGCTTGAGGCTCTACTAGAGGCAGAAAGAGATGGTGTGGTTGCCATGAATGAGGTAATCTTTATCTTGAGGCTGGAAATTACGGAATTAGCGGCACGCATTATGCAAGCAACCCAAGAATTGGAGGAAGTAAGAATGTTGCATTTGAAGACGGAGGAGGTCCTGCTGTTTCTGCTATCTGAAGCCCAAGGTAATCCCGGTTCTTCTTTAGATACCAGTTGAAATTGTCATTAGATTATTGTACTTGCATGTTGTGTCATGTCTCTGAATGGATTATGTTGCAAGACCCCCTATGTTGTCCATGTGTTGTAATGATCCGAATTTTTTAGGCGAGGTAATCCTCAGTCTTGTATGATTGACATAAGGTGAACTATTTTTCGTTTGAGCATATTGTATTGGATGAAATAACTGTTTGACTCAGAGTGTATCCAACCTACTAAATTCGAAGATCACGGCATTTCTAAATCATAATCATATATAAAGGTGGAATAAATCTTTGTTGTGGTTTTGAAGAAATAAATAACAAAACATATAATTATCTATGGATATTCGTAATCGAATACAAATTGGATTTGAATTTAGTTTGCCAGGTCCCAGGGCAAACGTGAATGCTAATTCTCCCAAGTTTTGAACGAAGCGGCTAAAAACCCACTATAATTTGTGGGCTGCCCGAAGCAAGTGTTTGCGAGATGAAAATTACTGTCTACCCCTGACACTTGACATCCTTATCGACCGGATTTACACTGCTGTCGACAGGGGTAGACTAGTAACTTCAATCAGACGTGACACGATGGCCTCTGAGCCCATTTAGACACAGTGGGTGCCAAACGTGGGCGGCAAAACACATTTGATTCAAGCTCGTCCGAAAGACATGTGTCTCTTCCTCCATTTCCCCATTCATACACGGTGGGCGGCAAAACAAACTCTCCTCGTCCGAAATCGATGTAGGCTAATATTTTAAATAGGGGCAGATGTGTAACTTCCATCAGACGTGACACAACCGCCCTACATGTCAGCCCCGTTCATACACCGTGGGCGCCAACCGTGGGCGGCAAAACACCCTCTCCTCGCCCGAAATAGTTACCGGCAAATATTTGGGAGATGCGAGATTACCGTCCTATCCCCAACCGACGCGATGTCCGAAATTTTAAACGGGGGATAAGTTCATAACTTTCCCCCATTTCAGAGAAGCGCGTCCCAAAGTTTGAGATCCCCCCCCCTCCCCTCCATTTCCTCATTCATACACCATTGGCGGCACGACAACCTCCGCACTGCGGCCAGCCTCCTCCGTCCGCCACCCCATCCTCCACCTTGCCGGAGCCGCTACCCCTACCCCGTCGTCCACTGTAAGAGATGGACGTCTCTCATCCACGGCGCTGGACCAGGATCCTTTCATCGCCTCCTCTCGCTTCATCGGCGCCGTCGTCCACCTTGCCGTTGCCGCTCCTACGACCGCCTCGTCCACGGCAACAGGATATATCCCCCGACCCGGCCATCTGCCGTCTAAAGTCTTCTTCCCCGCCGCCGACAGCCATCGCACCCACAACACCCTCAACGTATCAGCATAGGCCTACACGGCGTCGCAAGAGAGGTGGTACTCTTCCATATGTGCTTAAGTTATTGATCTCACCCGGAAAATAGATCGTAATTTGTTTACTGTACTTTTCTTGTCCGTACCAAATCGTAGTGGCTAAAGCAAACATTGGTTGCGAAGTAGCTTTGTCCGGTTTGCACCTTCAGATCCGCCATGGCACGGGCACTATACTCGTAAAGCTTATGGTTTCCCCCCTTTATATTCACTACCATCATCGTAGGTGCTTCGTGTCGTGCTAGCACTGCTCCTCAAGACCTCAACCCAAAGCTTACGTGTTGAAATACGAATCTGATATGATGCTCATATCACTAAAACAGAGAACGTTTAATTGGTCACCTAATGTTCCTATATTCGTTTCGAAAAGCATGTGCGCCACCCACTGGTCCAGCTAGTTCCACTTTCCTGATTTTTCTCTTGATGCTTAGGGTTTTCCCCTTTTATCTACTCTACTATGATTTGTGTAGGTGCTTTCTGTCGTACTAGCATTACTCCACCCTTCAAGCTAAACAACACAACACTCAGAATTCGAAAGCTTAGTTGTTCAAATATGATTGTGATATGATACTGATATTAGTTAACCGACACATTTAATTGGTTAGCTAAAGGTCCCACTTGAGTTTCCAAATGCATGTCGCGACATATAGAGAGACAGCATAATTGCATTTCTTTGTCACTTGTTGACCATACTTTCTTGTCCATACCAAATCTTAGTTGTTATTTCAAAGCAAACATCGGTTGCTAACTACCCTTTGCGCGGTTTGCAGCTTCAGATCTGCCATCCCACTGCCACGGTCAACACTGTACTCATCATGCTTATGTTTTCCCCATTTTATGATGACCACAATCAGCCTACGTGGTTGGTGTCGTAATAGCACTGCTCCACCCATCGAGCTAAACAAGCTTAGTTGTACAAATTCATATATGATATTATTGCTGATATTAGTAAAACTGAGAGATGTTTAATTGGTTAGCTAAATGTTCCTACTTTAGTTTCGAAATGCATGTGAGCCACATATGGAGAGACCGGAAAGAATAGTATTTCTCTGTGCGCTCTGGTTCATCATGGGTGGCCAACCGACATTGTATTGAAAGACTTGTAATATCTTCAATCTGCTTGCTCTTCTTCTCTTCTTTAAGATGATACTCTTCTCTTGCGGTCGACTGGTCAGGTTGAGTTGTTCTCCCTTAGTATATTTTGAATCTGTTAGGTCAGGTCGACTTGTTCTTCTTTACTATATGTTGAAGCTATCATCTGCGAAGTGTCATCACTTCTGGAGCTCTCATATTTTGAGTAGTAGGCCACATTATATCAATGCACACAACAAATTACAGCATGCATGGCATCTTTTAAAAGAATTGCAGAGATAGCACAAAGGGGTTTACAGGGAGGCAGTATTGGATTAGAATCACTTCTGCATTACAAAGAAAATCTCACTTGTTTTTATGTTTTCATGCATGTCAGATATTGAACATTATCAAAATGAATATGAGAATGGGCGCACGAGAGGAATATTGCGGAACGATCCACTGGCTAATAAACTTGGCATGGTGGAGGATGGCCTATCTTATTCACCCATCAAGGTGCTTGCTCTAACTTTGCAAAGTTGTATTGGTCGCACATATTTTGCATCTGACCTCTTGCATTACTTCTACTTTGTTACACCATCTGCTTAGTTTAAGCATCATATATGAGTATATGCCATACCTATCCATTTTCTGTACCTATTCCATGTGTCGTCACACTATGTTTTTCCAGTCAAATGTTGTTCTTTCGTAATAGATGTCCAAAAGGAAGAGGGTGAGTGCAGATCCTCAAGGAGTACAAACTAGGTATTTGGAAAAGGTAGTGATACCTGTTAAATCAGATAGATCAGCAGCCACAGAAAACACAGGCCCAACTGTACCACACTTTACCCCTACTCCAGTGGCCAAACCCCTATTAGAACTGCTGGGAGCCCAGCGTCAGGTACTGTCTATGATATCAAT